>NC_092114.1:26989929-26999929 GCF_045679555.1 Salvelinus alpinus
CAAAAGAAAAAACCCAAGCCCAGCAGCTCTCACCCCCCCTGAGCACCCCCCCTGTCAGCCACCCTGATAGCCCTCCTGACAACCCCCCCACACCCACTGAGAACAAACACAAGACACAGATTGTTCTCCTTATGGACTCAAATGGGAAATATATAGAAGAAAAAAAACTTTTTCCCAAACACAGTGTGTCTAAACTCTGGTGTCCAAACACCCAGCGCGCCCTAGACCTTCTGTCTGAGGACAAACTAGGCTCACCTAGCCACATAATAATACACACAGGCACAAACGACCTGAGAGCAAAGCAGGAAAGGGTGGCCACAGCACTGAAGGGAGTGATTGAAAAAGCTTCTTCTACTTTCCCCAATGCACAAGTGGTTATCTCCACCCTGCTACCACGAAAAGACTTCCACCCTGCTACAATACAGCGGGTAAACGCAAGCATTTCCCGTGACTGTGCCTCAAAACCAAATGTTTTCCTGGCCCACCACTCCACCCTGGACTTGAACAGCCTCTATGACCAGGTCCACCTCTATAAGGCAGCAGTGCCCACCTTTGTCCGGACTCTAAAGGACATCGCTCTCAAACGCAGCCCCAACACTTCACACAGGAGCAACAGATCAATAGACACCCCACCCAGACCAGCGAGACACCCTCCAAGACCTGCAGGACCCCCCCGTGGACCTACACATAGAGGACCCACGCCAAGAGGACTTACATCCAGACCACAGCACCCCCAGACACATCCACACCCCCACCCCAACCAATCAACACCCCCCCACATCAACCATGCCCACACCCCATTTAGGCCCCCTCAGATCAGACCTATGCCACTCCTGCCCACCCCATGCACCCCACCCCCGCAAAGAGAGCATCAACATGGAAGTCACACATACGCCCAGGTAGTGAGCGGGCAAACAGGCCCAACCCCCACTCTTACACTCGCCCAAGCCAACGGCATGTACCAGATGCTCAGCAGGCTCTGCTCACACTTACTGGCCTGAGGCCAAACCACACGGCCAACAACATTGGACACTTTATGGAACAAAAAGCCTTCACTATATCATCCTGGAATATCCAAGGCCTGAGGTCATCTGCCTTTGGCCTAAAGAGCAGGAACACGGACTTCACCAAAGAAATCGGTAATGCAGACATTGTCATCCTGCAAGAAACATGGTATAGCGGAGACGGACCCACTGGTTGCCCTCTAGGTTACAGAGAGCTGGTAGTCCCATCCACCAAACTACCAGGTGTGAAACAGGGAAGGGACTCAGGGGGAATGCTAATTTGGTATAGAGCAGACCTAACTCACTCCATTAAATTAATCAAAACAGGAACATTTTACATTTGGCTAGAAATTCAAAAGGAAATTATCTTAACAGAGAAAAATGTCCTCCTGTGTGCTACCTATATCCCCCCACTAGAATCCCCATACTTTAATAAAGACAGCTTCTCCATCCTGGAGGGGGAAATCAATCATTTCCAGGCCCAGGGACATGTATTAGTCTGTGGCGACCTAAATGCCAGAACTGGACAAGAACCTGACACCCTCAGCACACAGGGGGACAAACACCTGCCTGCAGGTGACAGCATTCCCTCCCCCATATGCCCCCCTAGGCACAACTATGACAACATAACCAACAAAAACGGGTCACAACTCCTGCAGCTCTGTCGCACGCTGGGTATGTACATAGTCAATGGTAGGCTTCGAGGGGACTCCTATGGTAGGTTCACCTATAGCTCATCTCTTGGCAGTAGCACTGTAGACTACTTTATCACTGACCTCAACCCAGAGTCTCTCAGAGCGTTCACAGTCAGCCCACTGACACCCCTATCAGACCACAGCAAAATCACAGTCTACTTGAACAGAGCAATACTCAATCATGAGGCATCAAAGCCAAAGGAACTGAGTAACATTAAGAAATGCTATAGATGGAAGGAATGCAGTTTGGAAACCTACCAAAAAACAATTAGGCAACAGCAAATTCAATCCCTTTTAGACAACTTCCTGGGTAAAATGTTCCACTGCAATAGTGAAGGTGTAAACTTGGCAGTAGAAAATCTTAACAGTATATTTGACCTCTCAGCTTCCCTATCAAATCTAAAAATCTCAAATAGAAAACCGAAGAAAATGAACAACAATGACAAATGGTTTGATAAAGAATGCAAAAATCTAAGAAATAAATTGAGGAACCTGTCCAACCAAAAACATAGAGACCCGGAAAACCTGAGTCTACGCCTTCACTATGGCGAATCACTAAAACAATACAGAAATACACTACGGAAAAAGAAGGAACAGCACGTCAGAAATCAGCTCAATGTAATTGAAGACTCCATAGACTCTAACCAATTCTGGGAAAATTGGAAAACACTAAACAAACAACAACACGAAGAATTATCTATCCAAAATGGAGATGTATGGGTAAACCACTTCTCCAATCTTTTTGGCTCTATAACAAAGAATAAAGAACAAAAACATATACATGATCAAATACAAATCCTAGAATCAACTATTAAAGACTACCAGAACCCATTGGATTCTCCAATTACCTTGAATGAGTTACAGGACAAAATAAAAACCCTCAAACCCAAAAAGGCCTGTGGTGTTGATGGTATCCTTAATGAAATGATCAAATATACAGACAACAAATTCCAATTGGCTATACTAAAACTCTTTAACATCGTCCTTAGCTCTGGCATCTTCCCCAATATTTGGAACCAAGGACTGATCACCCCAATCCACAAAAGTGGAGACAAATTTGACCCCAATAACTACCGTGGAATATGCGTCAACAGTAACCTTGGGAAAATACTCTGCATTATCATTAACAGCAGACTCGTACATTTCCTCAATGAAAACAATGTACTGAGCAAATGTCAAATTGGCTTTTTACCAAATTACCGTACAACAGACCATGTATTCACCCTACACACCCTAATTGACAACCAAACAAACCAAAACAAAGGCAAAGTCTTCTCATGCTTTGTTGATTTCAAAAAAGCCTTCGACTCAATTTGGCATGAGGGTCTGCTATACAAATTGATGGAAAGTGGTGTTGGGGGTAAAACATATGACATTATAAAATCCATGTACACAAACAACAAGTGTGCGGTTAAAATTGGCAAAAAACACACACATTTCTTCACACAGGGTCGTGGGGTGAGACAGGGATGCAGCTTAAGCCCCACCCTCTTCAACATATATATCAACGAATTGGCGCGGGCACTAGAACAGTCTGCAGCACCCGGTCTCACCCTACTAGAATCCGAAGTCAAATGTCTACTGTTTGCTGATGATCTGGTGCTTCTGTCACCAACCAAGGAGGGCCTACAGCAGCACCTAGATCTTCTGCACAGATTCTGTCAGACCTGGGCCCTGACAGTAAATCTCAGTAAGACCAAAATAATGGTGTTCCAAAAAAGGTCCAGTCACCAGGACCACAAATTCCATCTAGACACCGTTGCCCTAGAGCACACAAAAAACTATACATACCTCGGCCTAAACATCAGCACCACAGGTAACTTCCACAAAGCTGTGAACGATCTGAGAGACAAGGCAAGAAGGGCCTTCTATGCCATCAAAAGGAACATAAATTTCAACATACCAATTAGGATCTGGCTAAAAATACTTGAATCAGTCATAGAGCCCATTGCCCTTTATGGTTGTGAGGTCTGGGGTCCGCTCACCAACCAAGATTTCACAAAATGGGACAAACACCAAATTGAGACTCTGCATGCAGAATTCTGCAAAAATATCCTCCGTGTACAACGTAGAACACCAAATAATGCATGCAGAGCAGAATTAGGCCGATACCCACTAATTATCAAAATCCAGAAAAGAGCCGTTAAATTCTACAACCACCTAAAAGGAAGCGATTCCCAAACCTTCCATAACAAAGCCATCACCTACAGAGAGATGAACCTGGAGAAGAGTCCCCTAAGCAAGCTGGTCCTAGGGCTCTGTTCACAAACACAAACACACCCCACAGAGCCCCAGGACAACAGCACAATTAGACCCAACCAAATCATGAGAAAACAAAAAGATAATTACTTGACACATTGGAAAGAATTAACAAAAAAACAGAGCAAACTAGAATGCTATTTGGCCCTAAACAGAGAGTACACAGTGGCAGAATACCTGACCACTGTGACTGACCCAAACTTAAGGAAAGCTTTGACTATGTACAGACTCAGTGAGCATAGCCTTGCTATTGAGAAAGGCCGCCGTAGGCAGACATGGCTCTCAAGAGAAGACAGGCTATGTGCACACTGCCCACAAAATGAGGTGGAAACTGAGCTGCACTTCCTAACCTCCTGCCCAATGTATGACCATATTAGAGAGACATATTTCCCTCAGATTACACAGATCCACAAGGAATTCGAAAACAAATCCAATTTTGATAAACTCCCATATCTACTGGGTGAAATTCCACAGTGTGCCATCACAGCAGCAAGATTTGTGACCTGTTGCCACAAGAAAAGGGCAACCAGTGAAGAACAAACACCACTGTAAATACAACCCATATTTATGTTTATTTATTTTAACTTGTGTGCTTTAACCATTTGTACATTGTTACAACACTGCATATATATAATATGACATTTGTAATGTCTTTATTGTTTTGAAACTTCTGTATGTGTAATGTTTACTGTTCATTTTTATTGTTTATTTGACTTTTGTATATTACCTACCTCACTTGCTTTGGCAATGTTAACACATGTTTCCCATGCCAATAAAGCCCCTTGAATTGAATTGAATTGAATTGAATTGAATTGAGAGAGAGAGAGAGAGAGAGAGAGAGAGAGAGAGAGAGAGAGAGAGAGAGAGAGAGAGAGAGAGAGAGAGAGAGAGAGAGAGAGAGAGAGAGAGAGAGAGAGAGAGAGAGAGAGAGAGAGAGAGAGAGAGAGAGAGAGAGAGAGAGAGAGAGAGAGAGAGAGAGAGAGAGAGAGAGAGAGAGAGAGAGAGAGAGAGAAAAAAAGAGAGAGAGAGAGAGAGAGAGAGAGAGAGAGAGAGAGAGAGAGAGAAAGAGAGAGAGAGAGAGAGAGAGACAGAGAGAGAGAGAGAGAGAGAGAGAGAGAGAGAGAGAGAGAGAGAGACAGAGAGAGAGAGAGAGAGAAGAGAGAGAGAGAGAGACAGAGAGAGAGAACGAAAGAGAGAGAGAGACAGAGAGAGAGAACGAAAGAGAGAGTGTGAGAGAGAGAGAGAGAGAGAGAGAGAGAGAGAGAGAGAGAGAGAGAGAGAGAGAGAGAGAGAGAGAGAGAGAGAACGAAAGAGAGAGTTTATGCAGTACACAATAATGAGTCAACATTGATGGGATTTGTCATTTATGAAGACAACAAATCTTGCTGTCCTAATAGTGACCAGCCCAGTACCTTGGCGAAAGCGTCCCGGCCGAAGCAGGCCTCCTTTTCAGTGTGTCCCTTCTCTATGACCTCTCCGCCCCCGGTGGCCACAGTGCGGTACAGCAGGCTCTTAGTCACGTTGTCTGGCTCTGTGGTGGTCAGCCCAGCGATGTGACTCACAGCCTCCGAACCCACCACCTGGACACTCTCACTGTCTGTCTCGAACTGCAGGTTGCCCTGGGGAGTGGCAGAAACACAGTTCATGATCCTAGTATTATAAAACTGGATTTGGTATAAATCATACATCACAGGGTTGAACTTAAATTTCGCAAGTAAATTGCAAGATATGTACTAAGAAATAATATGGTTTCCAACCAGGATATTAAATGTTCCTTTATCTGTGTATCATCTGACAAGTATGTGTAACTGATAGATGCACACACACACTACATGTTCATGTTTTTAAATATATGTCAATAGTAAATTACAGTATTTTGTCTGTAATGTCTTTTTCGTTGTGTCTGACCCCAGTAGGACTAGCTGTCGCCACTGGCGTTGGCTAATGGGGATCCTAATGAATCAAACCAATCTCTGTCAAGTTTGACTGCACCATGAACACTAGCTCTTAGTTTAGAGATGGGCACCAATAATGTAAGTAACCAACATGCTACTTTAGTTGCGTTGGACCATTCAGGTATCATTTGGTATGTATGGCCAATAGAAATGTGACCAAGAATATACTGAATACAACCTACCAGGATGAGGATGGTCCCCAGGATCCTGTAGATGGAGTCGATCTCCTCCTCTGAGAAGCCAATCACCTGCAGGGCACTCAGCACAGCCCTGTGACTGGACCGGTCATTGTTGGATGTCTACAGAGAAAGAGAGAGGTAAATTACAGACTACAGAACAGTATTTACTACTCTTTACTTAACTTTACGTTAGGTTACCTTACTTTATGTTACTTTACCCTAGATTATTTAACGTCATTCTATTTTACTTTACGTTACTTTACTTTACCCTAGATTATTTAACGTCATTGTCACGCGCTGACCGTAGATTGCTTTGTATGTTTCCATTTTTAGTTTGGTCAGGGTGTGATGTGGGTGGGTATTCTATGTTGTAGGTCTAGGTTTTCTTTTTCTATGTGTTTGGCCTGGTATGGTTCTCAATCAGAGGCAGCTGTCTATCGTTGTCTCTGATTGAGAGCCATACTTAGGTAGCCTGTTTTCCCACTTGTGTTTGTGGGTGGTTATTTTCTGGTTAGTGTTTGTTGCACCTGTCAGAACTGTTAGTTGGTCGTTTTGTTGTTTTTGTTCGTGTATTCATCTTGATTAAAAGTATTATGGATACGTACAACGCTGCACTTTGGTCCTCCTCTCCTTCTCCAGACGATTATCGTTACAATCATTCTATTTTACTTTACGTTAATTTACTTTACCCTAGATTATTTAACGTTAATTCTACTTTACTTTACCCTAGATTATTTAACGTCATTCTATTTTACTTTACGTTACTTTACTTTACCCTAGATTATTTAACGTCATTCTATTTTACTTTACGTTACTTTACTTTACCCTAGATTATTTAACGTCATTCTATTTTACTTTACATTACTTTACTTTACCCTAGATTATTTAACGTCATTCTATTTTACTTTACGTTGCTTTCCTTTCTTAGAGACAGGTGGAAACACTGTATTCACAAATTAGTGTTGAGTGTCTATGCGTTTTGTCCAGCACCCAATGGCATGGTAGGGTTGTGGAACTACTGTAGAAGAGTGAAGGAAAACTCACAGTGGAGGCAGCTCCTTCTCTGGTATACACATAGTTGACAGGGTCATTCTGGAGGTGAAGTGACCCCAGCATTTCCTCTGAGCCTCCACGCAGTAACTGTGGAAATACACACACATACAGTACAGTAGAGAAGTTGAATTGGGAAAATGTGGAAACATTCATTACAAGTTATTAATCTGTAATAGAACGAATCAAAATAGCCTTTTCCACCCGTTCCTTTTCCTGATCCAGCCAAACATGTCCTGATCCACACAGCATTAAGCCATTATTAATCATACTTATGACTTTATTTTAACAATATATGCCATTTAGCAGACGCTTTTATCCGAAGTGACTTACAGTCATGTGTGCATACGTTTGACCAGTAAAGATCTATATTTACCTGATAGAAGGAGTGGAAGTTCCTCTCTCCTCTCTGCTGCTGAACAACCCTTGACTTTGCATGTGGGAGCAGAGAAAAATACATGAACACACACACATACACACACAGGCCGCAAGTTTAACCAACCACATAACTCCCAATACAAGACAGAAGAGCGGGGTTCAGACAGTTCACTGATCCACAGTTAGTAAGGTTGCGTCTGTGCAGTGAGAATGGATGACACCGTCGTTCACACAGACCCACTGTGTCAGATGGTGTGATAGGCTAGCTCATAGAAAGGATAAAAACAGCAACCTATCTCATCATGCCCCCAGGCGAGCCCTTCATTATCATTCAACAGAACCAGAACAGAACAGGGTGTAATTCACAGGCATTTCTATTCCCGGACCCACTCTCTCACTCTCTCTGCTTCACCACCTTTATCAGACATGTATGTTCCACCACGAAATGAAGACCAGAAAGTGGATAACTTTTCAAAAGAAGACTATGGACACAGACACATATTAAGTATATTCCTTCACTATTATATACTCCTTCACTAAAAAACATGTTCAATCTCTGTTTGTAGTCCAGGACAAGGCTTAATCTGTGTCTGAGAAACTTGGCCTATAAATACGACTTCTGTTCAAACCATCCAATCAAATCTCCCCGCCTATCTGTTAAGTCCTTCCCCTCACTTCAAGCGCCAATCACTGTATGTCTCTCTCTATCCTATCTAATCATATTGCTCTTACCTTCTCCAGCAGGTAGTTGTTAATATGTCCGCCGGTGGGGTCGCCGTTGAAGTTGAAGTTGATGTCCATGTACTTGCCGAAGCGGCTGGAGTTGTCGTTGCGGTTGGTCTTGGCGTTGCCGAAGGCCTCCAGCACACAGTTGGACTTCAGCAGAACGTTCTTCACACTGTGTCACAGAGGAGAGGGAGGTCATCATTGATACTATCAGGTGACAATGTGGCCCAAAGAGTGAGAGGAGAGGAAGAGAAAAAGAGGTGAATTGGAAGTCCTTTCCACCCTTCAATTGTGAATTTGTGTCTATGACATTGAGACTGACACAATATAACCTTGTCTCTGGGCTATTGTACTTCTGAGGTTAGGGAGGAAGCCTAATGCATAAGACTAAATGCAATATACTGAAGTTCCTTTCAGAATCAGAACCTGTACTCTAACCCAGTCTAAGATGTAGTTATTTAACTGGGAGAGGAGAGCCTCCTGTCGCACAACACCTTGCTGACCCCTGACATTTGACACTGATGACTCACCTCTCAACCTCTGCTCTCTGGCTGGGGTTGGTAATAGCTGCGATGTACTGCATGATGTACTTGCTAGCCTCTGTCTTTCCCGCTCCACTCTCACCTGGGACACACAGACACAGATCATTAATAACAAAGAAGCAACTCACGTACAGCAGTACATGTACAATACTTGAGTATTTTACCACAGATACTGGATATATTAGTAGGCATACAGTATATTTGTACTTCTACGATATGAGATCATACATGGTAAACTGAAGTGTATTTATGGCATGAATCTTCTTGATGTAGTTATTGACTGTCAGTCACCAATCACCATGATTCTATTCCTCTTTCTATGACCGTAAAGTAGCCTGCTACACACAGCAGATGAGGAAACAGGACATTATGAGCTAGTGCAACTAAGAAAAGACCATTGCAGCAACAGTGAAGACCAATAAGCATCCTGGAGGAAGTGAGGAACTGAGAACACTCAGAAACTGTAGACATTGACCTTTTCTCAATTACATTAGCTGTGTCCTCTCTCCTCCGTCTTCTCTGGCCTCCTTTTAAAAAATA
This sequence comes from Salvelinus alpinus, assembly GCF_045679555.1. NCBI lineage: Eukaryota > Metazoa > Chordata > Actinopteri > Salmoniformes > Salmonidae > Salvelinus > Salvelinus alpinus. Next base: position 26,999,258 of record NC_092114.1, read on the forward strand.
TCAAAAGTAATCGAGGAGAGGTGGCGAAGAGAGGGAAATAAGATGAAAATGCGCTGGTAGGAAATGAGACTCCCCTTCTTCAATCGCACGTCATCAGGCAAATTACGTTTACAGGGTGGAATCCCCATTTTTTTTTATAAAGTGATAAAAACAAATGTAGCTAGTTGTGTAAGACATTTTATAGATAAAAGGATAAGTAGCAGATCATTTTTAAATGTGTTCATGCTTTTCTCCTTCGAGACAACAACAGCTGATTCAAAGGGGGTGTGGCAGATTTCAAAACTCTTCCGCGAAGGACTCATAAGTGTAGGACTCGTAGGATACAGTACACTTGTGCTTCCTCGCCAAAAGGACGCTATCGAGAAGGGGAGGACTGTCTTCCATTTGCCTGCTAACGAATTGACACACTCCTCGACCACACAACCGCATATCGGTTTCCGGGTCATGGAGAGAGGACGGAGGACAGACTTTTGCTCAAACAAGAAAACCTCATAGACACACAGAGTGGCATGATGGGGTCTGCAACAGGACAGACTGTGAATAGATTAGGGACCCTGCTCAGTTCTACTTCCCTCAGTAAACTATTGATAACAGGATACTACTGTATACGCCAGGAAGCAATTCCATCACATGATAGTGCCCTTAGAAATATTACATACATAAATCAACAAA